>NW_027278969.1:217500-257500 GCF_046629955.1 Centroberyx affinis | reverse complement strand
ATGCACTAACATTAATGTTGTCAGCTCTCGGCTAATGTGGACCAACAACGAGTTAACGTCTTTACTTCAGCTGTGTTCCTGTGTGAGTTGTGAGGAGAAGAAGATTAATTTCCTCTTCCTGTCAAACAGGAAACTGTTCAGTACGTGAGCCGGTTGAACAAGACTATGACTTCCCCTCTGTCAATAAACACACACACACACACACACAGGTTGGTACAGATCAGTCAAGCCCTGTGCTTATGAGTTTTCATCTCTCTTTCATTTTCTTTCTCCAGTTTCATCATTCTCGCCTCTCTCGCTCTCCTTCTCTTTCTCTCTTCCCTCCCATTTTTTCCTTTCTTTTTCAGCCTTATTGTTTTTCATCGTCTCTCCATTGTTCTTTCGCATTCAGTTTCTCGTTCTTGCTCATTGCTTTTCTTTCTCTCTCTCTCTCATATCAACCTTCTCTCTCCCTCTCTCTGTCTCTCTCCCTTAGGCTAGCAGTGTTTATATTTCAGTCGTTTATTTCTACAAATGTCAGACAGTGTTTCTGCCCTCCGTCTATTGATCCACTGAGAGAGAGAGAGAGAGAGAGAGAGAGAGAGAAAGAGAGAGAGAGGGAAAGGCAGAGACAGAGACACAGGTAGAAAGAGAGACATAAAGGGAGGAATGGGAGAGATGAGAGAAAGGAGGAGAAGCAGATGTATGGGGTAAGAGAGATTGATGAAGAGAGGGACAGAGAGGGAGAGAGAGACTGAGGAGGGGGAAAGAAAGAGCGGGATAAAGAATGAGAGAGGTAGAGAGAGGCTTGAGTATTTTAATCACTCTTTCTCTCAGTTCACTGAACAACCACAGACTGACTCAGACCTTCCCCTCCTCTTCTTTCTTCTCTAATTCTATCCATACCTCTCTGCTCCCTCTATCCTCATAGTGCCAATATCACTCTACCAAGTAAAACAAAGATAGATAGAAAGACAAAACGAACAAGATGGATAGATAGATAAATGGATAGATAGATGAACAAGTGGATAGTCGGACAGGAAGACAGATAGAAAGAGGCATGTGCAAAGATGTAGTGGAGATCTAAACTCAAGTTACTCACCTTTTTATTTGCAGAATACAGTTTATCACCGGTTTATCACCAGTTTATCATATATTTTTCAGCTCACATGCATCTTTATGACCCAAATTCATAGTATTCATTATAGTAAGTACTGTCAACGGATGTAAGTTATATGAAGACACTCTCATTTAAAGGAAAAAACGGCATAAATTCATGCTATAATTGATTTTTGTATTATATTGGTGGTTGTTTGCCTTAAGATGATCACCGACTGGAGGTCAAAGTTTACCCACCTATATATTTCCCACTACATGACTTGGTGTGTGTAAAGTGTGTAGTATCTGTAGAGAGGGCCTACCTGCACATTTGGTGCGGGTGATAAGTGGAGGTCCAGGCATGCCTGTCCCTCCCTCTCCCGGTCTGGTGAGTAACACTCTGATCTCGTACTCTGTGTCTGGGTCCAGGTGCCATAACTTATAGTTGGGAGAGTTCACAGCGTGAGTCTCCGTCCAGCTGCCCGATGTCATGCGGTATTCGACCTAGGGGAAATAACAAGTCATATTAGTATTAGTAGCATTAATGAGACTCTCCACATGTCACAGTTAAGTTATGAGAGCTAACAGCATGGCTCTCTGTCCAAATGCCTGAGGTCAGATGATATTCATCCTACAGGAAATATTATCATTGATTAGCTGATTCCCATTGTAAACCTCTATAAAATACCCAATAAACACACATGTGACCGCATACCAATTCATTTAAATATTAATGTACTAGCCCAAAATCACCACTCATACCGCTACTTATGTGTCGCTTAGCAACCACTTTGTTTAGCTGCTGTTCAAGAACTTTATTACTAGGTGGAATAATAACATTTTATTATTATGATCGTTTAATTACAATTTATTAAAAATAAAAGATTTATTGGACATTTAGGTTCTCTTTTTATTACAAATAGTGTGTAACATAACGACCGTTTTATAAAAGCAATAAGCCACACTGGAGGCCATCATTTACAGTGATTTTATAACAGCTAAGAGGCGTTAAGTACCGCCTCTCATGGCTTATTGCTCAAATATCATACAATATCTCATATCTTATGATGCCTGGAAAACATACCTCTTTCAGTATAATAGGCCCATCTCCAAATATGGAGTTAGCATTGAGCTGAATCAGCAGATACGTAGGGCCGACACCTAGCAGCTGGGGCGGGGCGATGGGGCGAGGAGGCTCTGAGGAGAGGAACACAATGAACAAGTTCAATTAAACTACAACATACAAATTTAGCTGAGACACCAACACAGACCGCTAATTGCAGAAAATGCAAGCAGGTTTTTTTTTTTTTGCTTTCACTGGATGACAGGGAGAACAAAACAGCCAACATGTCCAACACACTGCAGCCATTAGGGTTTGGGTGGGATGCAAATCCTGGTTAGGGTAACGGGCCACCGGGTGGTTTTAATTGAAGTAAGGACACAAAACGGTGGTGGTGAACTCAAAAATGACTCAACCAAACTAGGGTCTCTATTGTCTCCAGGCTTAAAAACCCTTCTCTAACTCATCTGCTTCTCTTTATCTACTTCTCCTTCTTTGTGATTGGTATAGATTAAATAAGGGAAATCGATAAGGGATTTTCCTGGATTCACCTCAGAGTTAGTGTCCCTACTATTTTGTATGTTCAGTGTATAAAAATGTTCAAAAGTATAAAAAATAAGAGATTCCACAGTGGCATTTTAATATTAAAGATTATCTGATTGTATTTCTGCTTCATCAGACAGTATACAGTATCATTTGAAATTGAGCCAGGCACTAGGTCCCATGATCCTCTCAGTGAATGTGTGTGTGTGTGTGTGTGTGTGTGTGTTTGATGGATGTGTGAAGGTTCAGGGCCAGTGAATCAGATCAGTGCTAGCTGTCACGCACACGTGATTGAAGAGCCGACAGCCCAACACACACAAACAACCTAAACACACACGCTGCATCAAAGATTCATCTACTTGACAAACACTCACACACACACACACAGTTCATACACACATGAACTAATCACAAACACTAACCACACACACACACGTGTACTACTATCACACCAGATACACACACTCTGATCCATAAACATCTATCTCCCATGAATCATACACATCTCTCTCTCTCTCTCACACACACACACACACACACTAACACACACTCTCAAACACACCAATACACACTCAGTTTTGCTGTCTGTATGGAGATAGAAAAGATGATTATTTTTGCAATAACACCAATCCAGCTTCAATCACATCATATCAAAGTATTATCTGAATTATCTGTGTGTGTGTGTGTGTGTGTGTGTGTGTGTTACTGTGTCCTTTAATAGTTATTTATATTTTGTATTGCTGTCACCTCTTTCTGTTCTCCTTGTGTGTGTATGTGCGTGTGTGTGTATTTGTGTCTGTGTGTGTGAGCGTGTGTGTGTGCTGAAGACGGCTGTCAGAGAGGTGCAGGCTGGGAAATGTCTTTTTACCAACAGATGAAACACTGTAGTTTGACAGCACGCGTGCACGCACGCACACACACACACACACACACACACACACACACACACACACACACACACAGTGTTGAATCCAGATAATGAACGTTGAAGTGAGTTCAGAAAACCAACAACATCAACAACGTGTCAGCCTGCAACGCCGTCAAATAAACAAAATAAACAAAGTTGATGATTAACAAACAAATGAACAAGTAAAGAAATAACTCAAAGATACATTTATACTATATATATTCAGATAAAATAAAACAAAAAGATAGTTTTTCTAATGTGTGTGTATGTGTATGTGTGTTTGTCTGCTTGTATGCTTGTGTGTGCACATGAATGTGTGTGTGTGTGTGTTGCTTAAAAACCTATTGAACATCTAAAAGATAAATAATAGAGATAAAAATGAAACAGTGAGGAATGGAAGTGGGTCATTACGTGACTCAAGAGAGAACAATACTGGAATGGGTTCACGCTTTTGATTTTGTCCTTTTTTTTTTGTTCCATCACTTGTCATTTGTAAAGCTGACCTAAAAAAAATATAACAAATCATTATTGATGTTGCTCTGCGATGGTTTTGTTGTCACAGTCGCTTTCATTATTAATCACATGTGTGAACCTTCTCATTATTTCTCATTTTTGGGTCAAATGTAAATAACAAAAAAAAAAAAGAAGAAAAATCCACATCATGGAAACTTCAATCCTCATCCGTTTGTGTGATTAAGTTTCTTTTTTCCCCACTGTCACCTTTATTATTGATATTAGATGAGAAACTCCTGATGCATTTTATTTTCAGGGGGATTGGCAGCTTGGCTTCAATCATCGAGGTATTTTCTGATTTACTGTAAGATTTATGCGCTAGTGAGTCACATCAAGGAGACAGAGAGAGAGAAAGAAAGAAAGAAAGAAAGAAAGAAAGAAAGAAAGAAAGAAAGAGAGGACAGTTAGTTTGTTGCTGCCCGGTGACCGGCGCCCACTAGGCATGTTCTTGTTTGTTGTTCATCGTCAGCAACCTTGTCAATAAAGTTTAGCTTTCACAAACCACTGCTGACATCACCATGGAACTCATTGGAGGACATCTGACCTCGAGAACAAGGGAGGAAAGTGTGTGTGAGTGTGTGTGTGTGTGTGTGTGTGTGTGTGTTTCAGCCCTATCGATAGCCAACAGTGGTAGTTTTCAGATTTTCTACAGTTCCATACAGCCTGAAGCCCCACCTGTCACTAACACTTAGAGTGAGAGGGCGGTAGTGTGGATGAGTGTGTGTGTGTGTGTGTGTGTGTGTGTGTGTGTGTGTATGTGTGTGTGTTAGGTTAAAGAGAGAAAAGGACATTTTGAGAGTGGACCATTTTAGGTTTAAGGGAGTTGATGGGGGTTAGGGAATGAATGTAAGTCAATGGAGTGTCCTCATAAGTCTGATACGTGTGTGTGTGTGTGTGTGTGTGTGTGTGTGTGCGTGTGTGTGTGTGTGTGTGTGTGTGTGTGTGTGTGTGTGTGTGTGCGTGTGTGTGTGTGTGTGTGTGTGTGTGTGTGCGTGTGTGTGTGACAGTAATGTTGCAGGAGCTTTTTAGGCCATGGATTGTGTGCGTAATGCAAGCTGGCATGGTGATGCATGTGTGTATGTGTGTGTGTTGGTGTGTGTGTGTGTGTGTGTGATACGAGCTGGCGTGATGATGCGCTCTGTCACCGTAGTAACCAGAGGGCAAGGCTTTATTAGAGCTAGGCTCTGACCAAACCACTAGTGACACACACATACACACACTCGGATACAGAGAGTCAAACTCTCACAAACCTCTCTCTCCCTCATGCACACGCACACGCACACGCGCACGCACACACACATATAAGGGCATGGATTTCAGTTTAGAAGTGGTAGGGACATTTAAGGTGGGGGGTCCGGGGGTTCTCCCCCAGTGCAATTTTGGGCATTTTTTAGACTATTTGGTATGACTTATGGCACCTTGAGTATTACAGTAATTTTAGTGTTTTAATCATTATTTACCCTCAAAAACAAATTAGGCCATATAACAAATACCGTGAATACTGTTGGCAGCTATTGTGATGATTTGACCGTTGACCTTATTACCCCCAAATAGAGCTTTTCATAGAAACACATGTGTATATATTCATATGTTATGTGATTAATGTCTCTCTGTGGGCAAATTTATTCAAATTCACTCAAAGATAACATATATGACATACCACTGCCACATATTTGGCTAACGTTACAGTCAATCAGATAATAGATAGCTACATATTCCTTATCTGTCCTTGTCATGCTAGCTAGCAAGCAAACCTTAGACAAATGTTAGTGATTTCAGTTGCAAAGATGAATAATGTGTAGCCAGTGCAGAAAATTGCCAAGGAAAATAACAATGACAAGTCTGTCTGTTAAATTCACTTAAACACATTGTTTTCACTCATCACTCACATTGGGTTGGAAATAAGACCGGATGTCTAATTCTCAACATTTTCTCAACACAAATTGGCAGCTCCGCGGCACAGACTAAACTTTCTGCACCTGCCATTTGATTGTGGGTTTGTCTGTGCACTGTGATTGGCCTGAAGGTCCAAACAACACCAACTTTGGTGTAAAAAACGAACCAAACCAGTGTCGGAAGAGTGGAAGGGACAACATCATGTTTTCAAAAAAGTGCAAGAGATATGTCCAGATCAGTTATATAGAAATCAACATGCATGCACACACGCACACACACAGATAATTCAGATAATACTTACTTTTATATGATATGATTGAAGCTAGATTGGTGTTATTGCAAAAATAACCATCTTCTTTCCTATTTTCTATAATTCTATTTCTATTTCTAACTCTATTATATCCTGTTCATCTACAGAAAGACTTGTGAGGCAGGGCTGTCGTCCTGTTGTCCATCTAACCATTCCTTCCTCTATATCATTCATCCATCCATCTATCTATCCATCTGTCTGTTCATCCATCCATCCAGCAGCATTTTAGCCTCCAGACCACATTTTTTTCTTGTCTTGGACTTGGAGTTGGTTCATCTTGGTCTTGGTTTTGTCTTAAATATGTATTCTGTCCATTTTCAAATTTCTGCTGGAGGAAGAGAGAAAAGTCCCTCCCATGATGCACCTCTCTGTTGGTCTTTCTCTGGCTGTGACAGCCCTGCCACACACAGGGAGAGGCTGATGGTATATCTCTGTCATCTCCATGTTATAAATATCAATAGACTGGGTCTGTGTATACGTGTCCTGAAGCAGTCCCACATCTCCCAATGGACCACTTTTCAGGAATTGAAAATTAAACCTTGCTTACTGTCCTGTTGTTGAACATTTTTAACATACATTTTTAATTTTTAATGTATTCAGGCACACTACTCATCAGATCCCTACCAGATATGTGGTTCTTCCTCTGCTAATTTCTCATCTCTTTCTCTCTCTCTCCAGTTTCATATCATGATAAATCAATATCACAAATAAAATATTCAGAGCAAAAACATAAAAGTAATACAGCTGAACTCTGTCTATATTCATAGTTATCAATGTCCTAGAGAAACCTCGAATCTCCCACAAGCAGACTTTTCAGGAACTGAGAAAAACATACTCCCTGTTCCTTTGATTTCTCTCTCGCTCTTGCTCATCTCCCATCTGATATTTCCAATAAATAAACATGAGGCTCCTCTCTTTCCACATTCATACATGCAGTCCTCATTCTTATATTGTGACATCTTTCTAACAACCAGACTGGATCAATATTCATAATGGCCAGAGTCCTTTATAGCTCCAAAAAAGCAACTTTTCACGGTTTGTTAAAGTGGCAGGTTTTCCCGTTGACGTCCGGCTATCAAACACACTGCGCTGAATCGGCCTTATTGAATGTGAATCTCCATATTTTCATATATGTAGATTGGTTGTATTCATGTTTGGACACTTGCTTCCTGCTGCGTCGATTCCTCACCTCTTTCCTCTGCCTTCTCATATTCACAAAAGATATTCACGATAAATAAACATGAGCCACTCACATATTCATGCTCAATCAGCGGGGTCCTGTGGAAAACGTGTACCTCCAAAAAGCTTGTTTTTCTTGACCAAAGAAAAAGGAAACCCTTTCACTGGTGGTCCCACTGGGAGCGATAACCCTTAGCCCGGCAGTGTCAGAGCCATTGAGCGACACAGGGAATTGAACCCCTAGCCCTGATAGTGTAAGCGCTCCACTATCTGAGCGAGACAGGCCAATATTCATATTCATATTGAGAGTGATGCTCGCTGCTGCTTTGATTTCTCATTTCTCTCTCCTCTGCCATTTCTTATGCAGAATAATAAACATGACTCGGCTCGGCTGTTTACATATTCAGACATATTCCTGATTCTGATATGGATATTCTGGGGATAATGAGCTGAGTATTTACATTCAACTTTTCTTCACCATCTCCTCTTCTCCCCCACTCGCCTTCTATCTCCCACTCTTCTCCTTCCCTTCTGTCACTCCCATATCACCTTCTCTCCCTCTTTCCCCCCCCCCCCCCCCTCTCTGTCTCCCCCTCTCTCTCTCTTTCTATTTCTCTCTCTCTATCTCTCTCTGCCCTCCTCCTCTCTCTCTCTCTGGGAGATGAATTGAATATGTAAGCTATTGGATGTGAATGAATAAAGCATCCCATCTCAAACACACATTGGTGACACCTTATTAACCACATGTCAGCTGCACATGACAGTTAGAGCGCGCGGGGCACACACACACACACACTCTCTCACATTTTCCATACACACACAATACACGTCCGCACATAGACACAAACACGGCCGGTTCACACTGACACGCACGTGCGCACACACATGCACATGTATAAACACACACAGAAGCAGGAGCCTGGCATACACACATACATTTACATATAACAGACAAACACACAATCTCGCTCATTAGTCTATATTGTATTAGTGAGTTGTATTTGACACAGTGAATCTGCTCTTGATATGAAAGATATATCTTTTCAAAATTGTGCTTACTCCACTGTCTCATAGTAATAACATAAGACCGGGTCAAAAAAAAAAACTGCTGGGTCAACAACAGGGTCATGGGAATATTAAAATGGGCCCCCAAAACCTTTCAGGAGAAATTGGTTTCCAAAGCTAATGACTGTGATGTCACCACTGCCTTAACTTACCTTACTTTCCACTGGATACTGACATAAAGCAGAAACACTCTTAGAAAAACACAAACTTAAAAAAGATCCTCACCTCTGACGATCAGGCCAGCAAAGTTGGACACCCCGGAGCCGCGCTCTGATTGGGTGACACAGCGGTACAGATCTTGATCCTGATTGGTGACCTCTTTGAGGCGGAAGGAGGCGGCGAATCGTCTGTGGTTGATGTTTTTAGTCTGAGCCACAGGGATGTCTTCGCCATTTCTCCTCTGAAAGACAGACAGGTAGACAGAGCCGGTACTGCAGGGGCTGATGGGGGTGGGGGGGTTGACTGCCTTGCTCAAGGTCGCGAGGCAGCACTGCACCACGCACACACGCCCGTGCACACACACACACACACACACACACACTCACATTCCATCACTCACTGACAGCAGGTTTGAAGGTCATCGCCACAATAGAGCCATAATGAAATCAGCAGCTATTAAACTCTTAATCAAGTTAGCAGCTAGGATGTATAGCCTGGAGAGAGCTGTGTGTGTGTGTGTGTGTGTGTGTGTGTGTGTGCCTGTGTGTGTGCGTATGACAGTTTATTGTTGGATGTACAGTACCTGTCCTGAGGGAGGTACATTGAGTGCTTTCTTTTTTCTTTTTGTCCTCATTGTCTATGTCTCTACAGTATATGTTTGTATATACATACATATACTATATATACGTGTGCAGTCATGGATTGTTGTTCATCTAGTAGCAATACATTGAAACGGGGCATTCTGCGTATATGTGTGTGTGTGTGTGTGTGGTGATGACCGTACCTGTAGCCAGAGTTTATTGTTTGATGTATCTCGTCCGGTAGCGATACACTGAAACGTGGCGTTCTGCCCAGCGTTCACCTCCACGTCCCCCAGACGCAGGAAATGAGGGGATTTATCTACAGGAAATGAGGTCACAACGAAAATGAAATCAGATCAATATGCTACTAGTAATGAGGTTATGGCAAGGTTGTATGATTTGTGCTTTAAAATGCTTTTGGTTTGGTTTTATTTGGCTGTAGGCAGTGGAAATGTGGTGACAGAGCCAGAGGGAATTATGGATACAAATAGGTCGGGTTATTACAAAGCATATATATTTCTGGACATTTTGTAACCCTGAGGAATATTATTATTATTACTGCTATTAGAGTTTACTGAAGTCCAAAGAAAGCACAGCAGGATAGCTTATTGCCATTGGGAGGTAACATCAATGTCACATCCGGTATAATTCGCATAGACTCCAATTCTAAACTACCATGCTAAGATATGAAATAAGCCTTTTAGGCCCTGAAGATGCAGTTCGACTTTGACATTTTCATTCTGGGGAGGTGATTGCAATCATAGATAGCAGCTACTATGGTGATGAAACGAAAACACACACACACACACACACACACACACACATACACGCACACACATACACGCACACACACAGACACACACACACAGACACAAGCTTGTGTGTCCAGAAATGCAGCTGTGAGGATGAATGCTTCTACTGTGGAGACTGAGGACTAATTCCATTTCAAATACTTGTTCCCTACAGGGTATCTTTGTTCTCTTTCCCATTAGGTGCCCTGGTCCTCTCCCTTTCAGAGACCAGGGCTCTTTTAAATTTCCTCAGAATCCCTTCGTTGGCCAAAAAATGTCCAGGAATTTATAATATTGACAACTTCCAACAGGGCAATCTCACATACAGTACAAGGGGAACATGCAAGACTGATTTCAGTGGCACAATTCCTAATAGACAGATGGACCTGATTGTCCAAAGTACTAAATGGATTCCTCAAAAAATCTACTGATGCACACTAGCTAAAGGAGTTGTAACTGCTTCCTTGTCACTGTTGTCACATGGGGACCCACTAGGAACAGGCGTGTGACCCATAGTTTAACAAACCAGGCTGTATAGTTCCAGGTAATACTTTGCACTCACAACTCTTAGATCGAGGGCTCTAGCAGCAAGGAAACACTGAAGGGAAGGAGAGAAGGGGACTTAAAACGTAGCAAGAATTTAAAATGGATCGCAACTCTCATCTCTCTCCTCTCAGTACTAGACAAGACAGCTACTGTTCAGTGTGTTTGTGTAACTGTGTGTGTGTGTGTGCGCGCGCGTGCGTGTGTGTGTGCGCGCACGCGTGTGTGTGAAAATGCTGAGTGGTCAGAATCTTCTCTCTCCATGATTGCCCTAATACTGTCTCATTTCCCGCTTCACTCTCTCCCACTCCCTCTTTCTCTCTGTCTGTTTCTCTCTCTCTCTCTCTTTCTTTTTCTCCATCCTTCCCTAAGACTGTCTTTCTCTCCTCTCTCTGCTCCTCGGTCTTCCTCCCCCTCTCCCTCCTCTCCCTTCCACCTCTCCTGTGTCACCTTCCCACTTATCTACCCATTCAACTGCAACAGAAACCATCCTAGGTACAGTCTAATTAGTGGCCAAAGCTATCAGCGTCTATGCAGCGAACTAGGACTAATTGCTGGCATGCTAATGACTCACCGCATGGGTAGCTGAGCACCTGAATGTCGTCTATGGCGATGAAGCCGGCTTTGCTGTCTGAAACCTCTGCTTCAAAGATGACCTGAGAAAAGAGATGCCGATTTTGGTATTATTATTATCATCATCATCATAACTACATAACATTTAAGAAGAATGTGTGATGAATGTATTGATCTACTGTGTATTTGAATTTGTTTTTTATTTGCTGTTATACAAATGTATAATGAAAGTAAGGAATGTTAAATTAGCAGAGGAGAGGAGGGAGAAATGCAGAGGAGAAGAGAAGGAAAGTTATGCTGTGAGGCAGCGAATTCCATTTCTGACCCTCCATTAGCCTGAAAATGGAACAAAATAAAAATGTACAAAACACAAAATACAACAACAGCAAAAAACACTGGGAATGCTGCTCCTAGGAGAAAACGGAAATTACATGACAAACAAATGCTCTGCTTGCAAATCAAGAACCTCAATAGCACTGTTACCAAATCATCAACCCTCTATAGCACTGTTACCAAATCACAAACTGCGCCTCTGGACTGTGTTTTAGATGCATTTTGGACATAGAAGCTACTAAGTAAGCACATTTCAATTCAAAATTGCTGCCAAGGTGACGGACAGAACCTAAGCTGTCAGGGGCAGATAGAAAGTCACTGGCAGCCACTGGAAATGGGCATAAAAATAGATAAATACAACGCTAGCATTATCTCGTAAGAGACTGCTGTGAATTTAGATTTAGATTTGGACATTGGCCATCGAGCCAGAAAGGACAGATGGGACACTTCCTGTTGGATCATGGTAATCTACTCTGGTATACCTAAGATGGCTGCCATAGAATTGATAATGATTAGTAATGAAAATCACTGCAGTGTGGACGGTAAGGTGGAGACGGAAGGGTTAGCAGGCTATGAGCCACCTAAACTACACTCATTTAGACATACACACACACACCTGTGATCATTTCATCAGCCAACTGATTTGATGTTTATGCAATCTATCCCTCCGCCTATCCGTCTTCTATCTATTTATGCTTGTCACTCTCCTACCCTCCCTCTCTTTCTCCTTTTCCACTTGTTCATTCTCCCTCTCACTATTCGGCTACCCCTCTATCAGCCTCTAACAGTCTCTCCTCCTTTTCTTATATGGTTAAGAATACCGTTAATACTGTTGAGAAGTTCATCCGAAATATCAAAATTACAAAAATGTTGAGTGGAAATAATTTTCCTGACTCCAGTCATTAAGCTGAAACATTTTCTAGGCACCTGGTATGGAAGCATGTGAATAAGCAGACCACTAGTTTGCTTCTCTGTATTTCAAAACACAAAAACTATGGCATTGAAAAATTATCAGTTTGTGAGTTGTGATTATGATATTTATTTTTTTGCTAGCCTGGTCCTTGAAGTGATATTTCTACACTGCAGTCAACAGGTGCTTCCATTTTCCACCATCCCATTTTGTCGACCAGTCTGTCAGAGGTGCGGATAAAGTCAATTCTCCTCATCCTCATCTATTTCTCCTTCCCTCCTCCTCTTCCCTGTAGTCCTCCTACTCCCCTCACTCTTCATTTCCTCCATCATCTCTCCGTCCCGCATCTCTCTCTCTCTCTCTCTCCCCATCACCCCTCTTCTCTCTTTCTCTCCCTCGCTCGCTCGCCGCCTCTGTTTTCTAACGGTGTTTACTCAGTGAGGAGCGCTGTAATGAACAGAGGAGGAGGAGAGGAGGGAGGGGTCGGAGAGAGAGAAAGAGAGAGGGAGCGGGAGAGAGTGAGAGAGGGAAGGAGAGCGGTTGTTGTCATTCATCACCTGTAAAAGGAAATCTGCCGTGAACTGTTTACCCATAGCTTATCATCCTCTGCTTGTCACACTCTGCCCCTCTCTGTCTCTCTCCCCTACCAATCTATCTTGTCTCTCTCTCCTATCATCTTTCACTCATAGCTCACAGTGGAGCGGAGCAGAAAGGCATCAGTTGACTTTTAATACCTTCATCTCTCCGTCTGTCTGTCTGCCCGCCTGCCGCCGCGGTCTGCTGATCATTGCAGCCGCTTGTTATTATAACCACGTTTCTCTTGAAGCCATAACATGACCTGCTGACTTCTGTCCCTGTGTGTGCATGTGTGCGTGTGTATATGTGTAAATTCTCGCATCTCTGAGAAGTTCACTTTTTCTAGAGAATACTAAAAACAGCATAACTTCAACGTTAATGCCCATGAATTTCTGAAACTGCTGGTTTTGTATGGGTTCCATCAAGCCTGGGGTCATGGCAGCCGGGGCACAAACCATTTCTCATTTTTGCTGTTTGTTTGAATTTACTCATCAGCGACGTGACCATCTGAATTCGGTGATTCATGGGTCTGGCGGTGGTTTCCTCTAAGGAGATATGTCGATCATGCAAGCGTCAAGAGCTCTGGCAGGACTCATTAGTTTCTAGGCTGGATTACTGATAGCTTGTTTTTACAAGTTCTCGCATGGGTAAAACAAGTCCTTGCTCAGGAATGATGAAGACGGAGGACTGAAATATCATCGGTCCAGAGCAAGGTTGGCCGATAGCGTATATCCTCCTGTCAACCACTCGCATATATCACCCTGTTCCTGTATGGGGATTGAATTCAAATGTATTTTTTTAAGTCTGCAAGGAAGGGGCATTTTTCCATTTTCCATTATAGCATTAGTAGTAGTCCTTGCAGTCAAGAAAAGAACTGATGAACAAGCATCAGGTGGTGGTGCATTCCCAAAAGGAAGCAGTAGCACAAGACACTCAAGTGGGACAAAACCAGCGCACCCTGAGGAAAGCTCTGGGGAATGTCAGCTGTGTTTAGGCGTCTTCTGTGTTGGCTCTAAATACATTTTAAACCAAATTGAGCTGCCATTTAAATGTATGTTTAAGCATAGACAAAAATTATACCGTAATTTTTGTCTATGCTTGTGCTGCCATTCCAGTGTACTGCACTAGGCTATAATTTAAATTACCAAAGATCAAGGTAATTTAAATTGGCAAAAAAACAGCTAGGGTATTTCTACCGACAAGGGATTCAGTTCTTCACAGATCCCAGATGTAGGCCTATTCGTACAGTTGCACAACCCCAGTCCAGAGAACAATCCATTTGCTGATGAATTCAGGAAAGAAACCCCAAAAAACAGCTTGCCAGTCCCACGTGACACAAAATTCAAATGATTACGTGGTTACAGAGCGAATATTCAGTGAAAAAAATAGGGATTGGTTAATTTGGTTAGGTCTAGCCTTCAGGCAATGGTCAAGGAACTAACTCGGCACCTAAAGGCAATGCTAAATGTTATTCAAAAACCCTAATTATGAGGTCTACCCCAGATAGTGGTGTGTGTGTGTGTGTGTGTGTGTGTGTGTGTGTGTGTGTGTGTGTGTGTGTGTGCTCTATACATGCGTCTGCACAGTCTTCCCCTGGTGAAACCGTTCTCATTACAACTCCAGCTAAAGTGCTAACACAGAAACATGTTGGAACATGAAATAATAGCTTCATAACCTCAAATCCAATAACCTGTTCTACAGCCTGAAAAAACAACATAAGCTTCAGCAAACCAGGATGATTATATTCAATTAAAACATGTTGACACACGAGTTTCATGCTGCTGATCTCCTCCCTACTCGCTGAGGGGGACTGAGCTCCAGATGGGCCATTTGGAGGATGCTTTCACACTTCGCCTTACAGTAACATTATAGAGGGCCCCAGGCTGTGGGTATTAACATGATCTGTGTGTATGTCTACTGAGGCTACTGTTAATGAGCAGTATAGTGTCAGAACTAGAAAGACTAGCTGACTGGCTGTGATCCCTACAATCACAAATCAAAAAAGATAGAGATCGAAAGAGACAGAAAAAAAGAGAGAGATAGAGATGACAGAGAGCTGTTGTCAATTTATGTCAAATATCCTTGTTTTTCACACCAGTCATTATTGGAATCCATAAATCAACTATTGCTTGTTATACCTCAATTAGTAGCCTAATCATTTCTCTGTATTGTAAAATCATATTCACCGCAGTTAATTGTACTGTAAATTGCTTTTGCAGTATTCATCTTATTTTTGACAGTCATGCCAATAAAGCATCTTTCAAATGGAGAGAGAGAGAGAGAGAGAGAGAGAGAGAGAGAGAGAGAGAGAGAGAGAGAGAGACACAGAGAGAGAGAGAGAGAAAGAGTGATAAGAGTGACAAACTGAGGAGATTGTTGACAAAATCCAAAGGACGGCCTGAGAAACAGGCGGTCAGTAGTATACTTGGAGCAAAAAGGCAGTGTGTCCCACATACATCACATATAAACAGCTTATCACCTGATGAGACAAGACAGACACATGATTCACTAAAGACAAAGGATACACAACCTGCTATACATGTTGTAGTTGTTGATTATATCTATATCGACTGATTTATTGATGTTGTTGTTTGTTAATTTGATGCCTATGTCAGAATATTACTCAATTACCTCTTATTTAATGTTGTTAACCTTTATTGTCTACATGGTTTGTCTCCATTTACTTTGGCAACAGGAGCTGAAGTTCAATAAAGCTCATTTGAGAAATGCAAATAAAAGCAAATATGAGAGAGAAAGAAGGAGAGAGTAGGGGTGAGATGGTTAAGCTCCAACTGTAGACATGTTTACAATGTTTACTGTTAAATATGAATCTGAATTTTCTTGGTTTACAGCATGCTGAAAGAATGGAAACAGGGTAAAATGAAAAAGAACAAACAACAGACACAACAGCATCACCAACAATGTCAAAGACCACTATGGTAACCCCCCCCCACACACACACACACGCACACACATGCACACTCCCTCCCTGTCTTTCTCAGTGTCTTTCTAGCCTAATCGTCACCTCCTGAGCCTCAGTCAACACAAATAAATCAGCTTCCTGCCTCACAGCATGTGTGTGCATGGGTGTTCACATGAACTGTGCAACTGAAAAAAATTAAATATGTACATCATAAAGGCGGCAGGCATAAAGGCAGTCAGTCCATACTAATAATACTAATAATAATATTATATAATATACGGTATATATTCATAATATATAATATATATAATATTCAGAGTGTTACCTGGTATTCATTAGGCCAGAAGGTGGAGACAGCAAGTTCAGCTCTCAGCCAGTCTTTACCTAAACAACAAAATCACAGTCAACACGATCAGAATAAAATCACAATAGTGTCAGAAAAAGTGAAATGAGAATCCAAGTGGTACAGTCTTTACCAGTGTAGGACGTCACGTTCCATATGGGGTTGGCCAAGGGACCCTTGTTAACCTAGAGACGCAGAGTAACACAGAATAACTATCACACACACAATCATAGTCGCAAACAAATATCATGCCAAAGTCAGCCAAATAAAACATGGTTCACTGCATTTCCTGATGGGCTCAAAAAGGCCTCCTTCCCATTACACTGAGATGCATTCAAGAACACAAAAATAATTCTAATTTGATACATTATTGATCCCTGTAGGCAAATTCTCTTTTTGTTTGCCCCCATCAACAGGGAGTTTAGCAGCAGGGGCTGGTAGGGATTCAGTGTCTTGCTCAAGGACACTTCAGCAGGGCGGATGCTTGCGGACAAGTGGGCTTGACCCTGGGTCATCCAGTTGAAGGGCAGCCTCTCTACTCACAACACCAGCCTGCTGCCCAAGGCAGCAACAAAACCAGGAAAATGGTAATTTCCCATTAAAAATAACTGGAAATTGTGTGTTCTAACAACCTCAAATCCAGAAAGAAAAGCTTTGAAGTCCAATCCCCGATGGTAAATGAGGATGAGAAGACAAGAGTGTGAAATAAACAACTCCAGTGGAAGGGATGAAGTTTTGATCATTGCATCATGAAACGCAGCCAGCGATGAGTTAGATGCTCCCGCCCTGCGTCTATCCTCCACACTTTGATAGGAAAATAGAGGTAACAAAAACATCTTAACACACAGTGTCTCCTATGTTAAAGGTGCACATGTAGCATTTTTGAACATCAATTTATCATTGTCAAATTAATTGCGATACCTTGGTATAATTACCGTACAATGAGACCATGGTCAGGAGGATCAGCAGCCTCAGCCTCAGCCAGCAGCCTCAGCCTTTTCTTGTCTGTTTATGGAAATTATACTAATGTCTCAAAATTGATGTGGTGAAGATTTATCGGTGTTAAAATGCTACATGTAGCACCTTCAGCCATTAAGTGTCTCAGGAAATTGACCCATTACAAGACAGGTGGTTATAACCATAAAAAATGAACCTTAACCAGTACAATCTGACTTGACCCATCAGGACAAGTCAACAAGTATATGAAGTTTTCATTTTTTCTGCCCTATTCTATTCTATTCTATTCTATTCTATTCTATTCTATTCGTAACCAAAGTAAAAAGTCATTCTCCGCACCTTCACCAGGACATTGAGTGTGCCGGGGCTGGAGCCGTCGGGGCTGGTGAGCAGATAGTTGAAGTCGATACAGTGAGTATCGTTTTCCTTCATGACTGGGAGCTGAAACCTGGCCTTCTCCCCAACATCGTACTGGGAGACATCCACGTACATGTAGGAACCTGGACACAGAGACAGAGAGACATGGACCGTGTTACCATCATTTCAAAGCTATATTACATTAATACAGTCATTAACATCAAAGTGGGTCAGATTCACAGTGTTTGTGAATCTGACCTGGGTCCACACCCACGAATCACTCATTTCCGTTTGCACTTGTATTTGTTAGTAAACCACGTGACCATTTGAATACAGTGCTTGAAGGGACTGGCAGTGGTTTCCTCTGAGGAGCTAGTTGGAGTGTAGAGGCAGTGAATACTCTGACTGGACTTGCCATGCCCTCAGCCTGTGTTTACATGCATGTACCTACATGAGTAAACCAACACTTTCTGCTACTGTGATTGGTCAGGAATGATCTAAGTCGAGGACTGAAATACCATTGATTCATGAGAGGATGACTTCAGGAAAGCGGCTAAAAGAGACACATAAATAAATAAATACACAATTTATGGGGCTGGATCTAGGCTATTATCCATCACTAGTAGCCTAGTAAAGAGCCTTCTGTCTTTCCTTTTCTTTGATACTTCCCCTAAATCCCCTTTTCCTATCTCTGTATCTCTCTGATACTTCGCTCCAAGCAGTATGTCTATGTGTGTGTGTGTGTGTGTGTGTGTGTGTGTGTGTGTGTGTGTGTGTGTGTGTGCGTGTGTGTGTGTGTGTGCGCGCGTGTGCGTGTGTTGTCTCTAATGTATGCCAATGTATATTAAGCCAACCATGAAACCAGGACATTCTAGTCCAACAACAGACCACTTCATGTGGAACATTGTGAGTCTGAGTCCAGCCAGCGCCTCTCCAATCTCTGGCCCACATTGAGTGCATGCTGTCAGTTCTGGGAACTGAACCTGTGAACCTGATTTCTGGTCAGCTTCTCCGACTTCTGATTAGTGATGTACACGAAGAACTGAAAGCACCCCTACACTCCCCTCTTCCCCTGCTCTCTCCTGCACCTTCTTGCCCTGGTTTGTCCTTCAGTCAGATTCAAGCAGTGGGTTTCTTGTCGTCGTAAAAAAACAAAAAACAAACATCAGCCTTTATTCTTTCCCTTTATATCCCCATGTTTCTCTCCCTTCTGCTTCTCTCTCCTTTCATTCCTTTAGGGCTTACAATACAAGATCCACTTCCCCCCCAAATGCATAAAAACACTGCCCCCCTCTTCCTATTTCTCTGTCATTTGTTTCTCCTTTGCGATTGTGGGACTATTTCGCAGCCAGCCAGGAACAACAAAGGAACAGAGGGAATGGGAAACAAAAGAAGAGAAGTGAAGAGAAGACAAGAGATGAGAAGAGAAGAGAAGAGAAGAGACGAGAAGAGAAGAGAAGAGGAGAAGAGAAGAGAAGAGAAGAGAAGAGAAGAGAAGAGAAGAGAAGAGAAGAGAAGAGAAGCGAAGTTGGCAGGTTGTTCTATTCCTTTTTTAAACCTCTCCCTCGCTTCTCGTCTCTTCTCCCCTACTTCTTTTATGTTCTTTTGAAATCCCTCATTCTAATTTTTCTCTTTTCTCCTCTACTCTTTTCTGTCCGTTCCCCCATCTCCTCTCATTTCTGTGTTTGTACTGGGCAGCTTCCAGGTGAGAATGTGTGTAAATGTGTGAGTGTAAAGCAGGCCGTTGCTGGAAAAGAGCATAGCAAAGAGCAAATATTTCCTCAGAATATAACATAAAAACAAACACCTGCCTAAAGAGAAAGGTCAACAAGGAGCTCCTGTCTTCTATCATCTCATTTTCAGGGTGGCCTACTGAGCTCTCATTAATGGCAACCAATACAGGAAATTTGGGTCCCATTACAAAAATTTGGTAGGAAAATAAACAATATTCATTATATATCCATAAATAATATTGTCCTTGTGGGATGGCGGTGTTTATATGAAATATTATATAGATCTCCTTGGAAAATTATTCTCTCCAAGAGTAACTGAGACAGGATATACTGACCACTGAAACTTATTATTAGTCAATATATCATCATATCATATCATAACAATAATCATAGCCATCTCAAGACCTAAACATTCCAAAATACAATTTTATTTACTTCTCTATATAGTTTCTTATTCCAACTCAATAATCTAACTGGTCAAAGATGAGTTCCAACTGTGCTGATAATTACATTCTTGATTTCTCTTGTTTTTTATTCTTACGTGTGGATACGACTTGAGAGAAAATGTTTCATTCAAAGTCCCCCAGGACCTCAGAGTGTGTTTACTGTGATGAAGAGTACCTCAGGCTCTTCACTATGGGTATTTCAATATGAGTGCTGCACCTTGTACCTAGTTGACAGTAGGGCTGAACAATTAATCGAAATTTTATCAAAATTGCAATATGACCTACTGCAATTTTCAAATCGCAGGAGGCGCAATCCTACTATAAAATGAGGAAAACTCTGTCCTTCTGTCTGTCTGCATCCATTTTGCTCCTCAATGGGTTGGCCAATCAATCTGAAACTGCACATGGGCATTGAGCATTGGCATAGGCAGGGACTGACGAAGATGATTTTTCCATTTTCCCAAATTTACGCTGTTTATGCGCATTTTTGGCAAGTCTGCGTTGAGTTGTGGCGTGCACATCCCCGGAAGTCTGCATGTAGTTGTGGCACGCGCATCCCCGGGTATGGACTAGTATTTGTTGAAGGCAAAATGTGTGTCAAAATACCATTTTAATTTAAATATTGTTGTGCTGCAGAGATGTCCTGGCCATAATCGCAATTAGTCATTTTTTCAAAATCGTTCAGCCCTAGTTGCCAGTGGGAAAGTGAGTATTGAGTAATAGATAATCTGGGTGTGCTGACCCGCTGATGACAGGACAGTCACTCAGCCCATCCAGATGTTCTAGTAATCAGCTCAGATCTCTACCAGATGTTGTTGCAGTGAAATATGATGAAATGTGATCCTCTCCTGTCTGTCGTCTAATCTCACAGAATGTAGCAGCAACCTTGAATCTCATGAACTAAGAAAAACTGTCCCATACTATTGCTTAATTCCAGTCATGGAATCAAATCAAATTGAATAAAATAGTCTCTGTATTGCAATAATCCAAGCCCAGCATTCATTCTCATATGTTAAGTTATTTGTACCTATAGGCTTATATTATTACTGCAATATGCTAGCAGTATTTCACAGCTCCCTTCTGCAACCATTTTGCGGCAGCCATTTTGTATCCTGCTTTAGAATCCCGTTTTAATTTAACTGGATGACATTATCTGGTCAGAGGGAAAGTACAGTACATATAGCACATTCTTTTTTCTTCTCAGTTAATCCTATCTGTATATTAAAATGTGAATAGAATAGAATAGAATAGAATAGGACAATACAATGCAATATAATAGTATCTCCATTCCTACAAGCCAAAATACAGCACTCCCTCTCCTATACTATTGGTTAATTCTATTTGCATACTATAATTGCAGTAGGATATGATAGAGACTATACAATAGGCGGTAGGACAATGGTGATTATCAGTTATTGTTTAGCTAATCTACTGTGAGAAAAGACGTTTTCTCTGCAGAACAGACCAGAACATAGCAGGCTTCAAGTGGAACACACAACACACACACACATCAGCTTTTCAAAACCAAATACTGTAACCTAGTTATTGAATTGGCCTTTTTCTCTCTTCATCTCTCTTCTCCTGTCTCTCTCCATCTCTCTTTCCCCCTTTTCTCTCTCTCTGCGCCCCCCCTTCTCCCTATGGTAGTATTAGATTAATCCTACTTCCTGGTTCTGAATGTCTGCCTGTCCATCGACGATTCCCAAACTGACCAGGACCAAACTGGACTGGAACCAAACTGGACTACAGCCAAACAAGACTGGAAACAGACTAGACCAGCACTGTTCTCTACGCACCATCAGTGTTGTAACGCAATCTCTTTCTGTTCTGCAAACAAGTAAAAATCAGTGAATGAGGAGAGACAATTACACCTGTTCAAATGCAGCTCAACTTACATAAACAAATTCCTTGTTCAACAGCTTTGAAGCATGCTAAATTATCTCACCCTGTTGGCAGGTTTTTTTCCACAAGAAGAAACAAGACAGAAGAAAACAAGTTTGAAGCAAGGTTGATTGGTAATTTTACCAAAAATAATGACTGTATCGTTTGATGATTCTTTCATTTAATTTCACCCACTATATTATCCATGAATACAGTTAATGCGTTGCACACCAAAATATTAATGAACACATGATGGCTGATACTCTATTCTTTAATTGACATTTTTGGCACTGTCACTAAGATGGCTGACATGAGGAAGGTGTCTTTAAGATGGCTGCCAAGATGTTGTGTGCCAGCTAAAAATACTCCTATCAGTCAGAGACCCAGATATGTCACAACACACAACACACAACATGACAGAATATAACCTTTGGCACTTCAGCAAATCACAACACTGCCTGCTGCAAAATTACAACAAAAATTGATTATGTGTAGGTAAATATAGGTACATATTATTAGGTAAATAGGTTTCTTAACAACTTCCACCACCTCCACTATATCAGATTGTTACCCATGTATCGCTTTAACATGGCTGAAATAATGCCGGGGATTGATAAAATATCCAGACATCCCTGACATTACCATGTTCATGCTAAGAAAGCCGACCTCGTAACACCACTACATCTGACATCTGAAGTCTGCCAGTCTCTGACAACTGAGGTCTGCCTGTTTGTTTCTAAAATGGTTGATGTCTTAGAACTGCCACTGTCTAAAATGGCCGCCAATAGAATGACTCCACAATGTAATGATGTGGCTAAAAATACCCCTGTAACCGCCTTAAGACCTAGATATGTCACATAACAACAACAGCAGCAGCACAGTAGACAGAGGACAGTCTTCTACAGCAAAACAATAACAGCCTGCTGTACGAATAACAGCTGATGGGATCGTTTCACTTCCAGCATTTTATGCTACCAACTGAATTAAAATGAAGGCTTACGAGGTGGGATGCAAAAAGGATGCCATAAAATGGCTGCAGAAGGACATGCAAAGGCTGGAACTCAGAAACAACAGTCAAGTTAACTTTCTATGGCAAAACACTAATCACAACCTGAATGCTGAATTAATGCAGCTAATATGACGTGTTATTGCAGTGATAGTTTCCTGTCAGTTATATGTCTTTGCACTTCCCCTTTGCATGGTATGTGAAGTCCGGTATTCACTATCTTGTGTCAGCATGTACTGTGTTACTATTAGTTAGTTAGTTTCCATTATATCTCTGCACTCATGCGACAAGGACTGCAACTATTATTCAACGTTACTGACCATGTCAACAACGAAAAAAACACATTGATTAGTATTTTCCATTGTTGATTCGTCATCACATACTCAAAAGTACTTCCTCTCTCACTTTAAATTTGTATTTTGAAAATGGCTGATGTACACAGCAGTTCTGAAGATGACAAGCCATCAAGAAAGCCTTCAAAACAAAGACTTAAGTAGAGCAAAGTGTGGGAATGTAGTAGCAAAGTAGCAATATGCACACTGTATACCATCAACTTGGCTTATTGTTGACTCAATCACAAAACATACCAGCCAACTTGGAAGGATGTCTCCTATCTTGGCAAAGTACATTTTAATCCATAAACCATGATACAAAGATTCCTAAAGGCTATAAAATCGGAGCTTTGGTACCATAAGTGATACGTTTTTTATTTGATTGACTGGAATAGGCTAATTGTCAGAATAATCGATTATCGAAAGTATTGTTTGTCCAGCCCAAGACATTATTCCTGTACATTTATGAATTGTTGAAAAAAGTGAATTTGGTTCAGATTAATCTAATGTCTTCAATACAAAAATACAAAATGAAACCAGCTATTATTTTCAATACTAAACAAATTCTTATGTTAAATTGAATTCATGACATGAGTTATAGTTAGCACTGTATCACACAAAAGACAGACATCAACATCCCTTAAGTTTACCATTGTGCCATTTGACACATCAACCTTAATGTCCACCGTCTCACCAAAGCCCACTTCAGATGAGCACTAGAGGTTGGGGTTTAGTTGGTACGAATACAGTGAAAACACACACACACACACACGCAATCATTACCCATAATCATTCTATCATTATGTGAACATCCAAAGAGCAGTCTGCTAGGGACCACTACTCTCTACTACACTTTTCTGTTGCTCTATTAGACAGTACACAGTGGAAAAAGAGAGGAAAGATAGACAGATGCAGGGAATGGCATGCCAAATAGGTTTAGAGTGGCACTGGCTCACAACATCATGAGTCAAGAGTATCTGCTTTAGTCTGCTGAGCCACAGAGCCCCAGCCCATGAATGTTACAAATGGCACAATGAGTGGTGCCAATGTAACATTCAGCCCCTGGCATGGTGGCTAGTGCCAACATCAACCCCCAGAGAGATTACATAGAAGAGTTTTATCTCTATTATAAACACTGCCAGCCCATCCCTGCACACTCAATATTGCCTTAAGCAGGAATGGGGATTAGCAACTGGGACAAAACCAATGTGGGTTATAGGGAACAAAACTATAGTTGTTGGCTGAACTGCCCATCCACATTGACCAGAAATGTAACCTCCAACCCCCTAGATGACTCTTTTCTTCTGTGGCAAACCCTTTGTCAATATATAACCCCCTGAACTATTAATCTAAAAAACTCATTCCCAAAGGCCTTTCAGATGCCAACTATTGAACAACTCCCCCCCAATAATGAGAGTAGGCATCCTTTGTTTTCAGGGGTCAAAAGCCACAAGGTTTAGTGCCGCACACCCCCAGGCCGACTGCCAGACACCAGAGTACATAGAATGACATCAGACATTAACAACACAAATAACAGACATTACCCATGTGTCCCTGGGCAAGGCACTTAAGCTACCAGCTAAGAACCCCTCGACCTCCCACCTACCACTCCCACCACCCCTTCCCAATAACAAACCCCCTATACTTGCCTGGTCACACGCTGCCCCTGTATATTTAATCCCCTCTAGCAACCTCTCTCCCCATCCACCACCCCCCAAAACACACACACATACACACACCCTACTGACATTATTAACACACCAAATACCAGACAGTGGTAGCCCCCGTGCCTTTAGGCAAGGCACTGAGCCCCCTGTAGCAACCAACACCTCCAAACCCTTCCCCCTGCACTGCTCTTGCCAAGTGCTGTGCTAATACCAGACGCTGCCTCTGTGCTCTTAGACAAGGTATTTAATCCTTTCTAGCTGCCAACACTGCCCCCTCCCCATGCCCATGCCTCCTCTACTGGCATTAATAACCCTAAATCCCACATTTTGCCTCTGTGCCCTTAGGCAATGCACTTTAACCTGCAATACCACACCCTAATTATAACTGTATACCCAGACCACATTCACCAGACAGCACTATGAGGAAGACAACACATACACACTGGGAGCTTCTGCGTGTGTGTGTGTATGTGTGTTTAAGTCTTTAAGAGCTGGTGTTGAACTGAACCTTTCTCTAAATGTCAGCCAGGCTGGGTTGTCATGATGATAAGCATGGGAGATAAATAACGACGTTATATTGTCATGGTAACAAAGTGATAATCTTCCACAACGGATGAGAGGAGAGGCCAGGAGAGGAGAGGCCAGGAGAGGTGAGGCGAGGCGAGGAGAGGACAAGAGAGGAGAGGAGAGAAGGGAAGAGAAGAGAAGAGAAGAGAAGAGAAGAGAAGAGAAGAGAAGAGAAGAAAAGAGAAGAGAGAAGAGAAGAGAAGAGAAGAGAAGAGAAGAGAAGAGAAGAGAAGAGAAGAGAAGAGAAGAGAAGAGAAGAGAAGAGAAAGTGAAAGTGAAAGTGAAAGTGAATTGAAAGTAAATTCAACCTATTTGTAGATGTAACATTTTAATATTCCAGTGCTGGTTTATTCAAGCTGATTAATTTTAATGTTCACACTAGTCAACATTCTTACTTTGTGGTTTTAACATCGTAAAGCTAGTTACTGTTTTAACATTGCATAGCTGGTTATTGTTCTAACGTTTTGCTTTTAACATTGTAAAGTAGGCAACCTTCCCTGTTCCCTGCCGTTGATTAACGACCTCATATCCCGTTAATTAGACCCTCAGCCCTGAGGCAGAAAGATTTAATTTCCCCTTCATCATCATCCTGAAGAAAAAACAACTGATTAAAGAGGAGAGGAGAAGAGAGAAGTGGAGAAGAGAGGGAGAAGAGAGGGAGAAGAGAGGGAGAAGAGAGAGGAGAGGAGAGGAGAGGAGAGGAGAGGATCTAGAGCATGTCTAGGAAAAGAGGAGATGGGAGGGAGGAGAAGAAAAAAGAAAAGAGGTGGTGTGGGGCTCTAGGAGGAGGAGAGGTGATAGGTGGATGGACAGACGGATTGATGGATGAAAACAGACTAAATGAATAAATAAATAAGGAAGAGAGACAAGAAAAAATCATTGTGGATGGATGGATGGATGGATGGATGGATGGATGACAAAGATAGCAGAAATCAAGTCAAGCCTCACCTTGTGGCAGGTCTGGGGAGACATAGGGTACTTCCTGGGTGCTGATGTGTGTCCAGTCAAAGTCATCATAGGGGTCCTGTTGGTAATCACACTGAGCGAAGCCCTCATCAAACGTACAACTTCCTGCAGACAAAATAATACAAGATTTAGTTTACCTCATAAGATCATAAAGAATATTTTAAAGCGATGGCATTAGTAAGCATTTGGGTGTACACAACTGACTAAAGTGACAGATTGAATTGATTAATTTATTTGAGAAGCTAAAATGCAATCTATCAAATAAGCCTACAGTTTTCTAACTAATTAGGATGGCACAATAAAGTTACATGACCTAATTCCTTTGCAGAGGTCAAATAATTTGGCTAGCAGGCAAAACAAAATCCCTAACCCCTATAACCATTACTATATACAATACAACCCTTGAGCAAAAGGACAGTGCCATCCTGTAATGCCCTCTGGGTAGAACTTCAACGCATCTCAACACGACAGTAAAGGAGCTACACATTCATTTAGCCCCACTTGCAATTAGAATGATTAATGTGCATATGTAATGATGTAGCCTGATGTTTGTAACAGAACTTATATATTCATATTTTGCTCTAATGACAGATTTTTGCACCTTACTGCCTGATTGACTTCCTCTCTGGTCTGATCAAATGAAACTTTTCTTGATGCTTTCTTGAACTCTGTGTGTGTATGTGTGTGTGTGTGTGTGTGTGTGTCTGTGTGCCTGTGTGCGTGTGTGTGTCTCAGCTCATTAACAAACCACCAGGAGTCTAAGCTCCGACAGACATCACTTTAGGACAGTCAGGATCACCTCTGACTCAATCATCAGGCCCCTCAGCCAATCATCTGAGTCCATCACCACAGCCTTGGGCCAACCATGTGTGAGCTGGCTGCCTTTGGCCCCGCCTGAACAGGAAGTCGCCCTAATACAGAGAGACGCCACTTGTCCCTAACAGCTAGCTGAACCAATCAACTTGCCATGATATGGGGCTCGTACTGGCAATATTGCTGACAGGAATAGTATGCTGACTACTGCTAGCTATCTGATTCATCCAAGCAGTGATGCTTGGCTTGTGTTAACAATATGGCTAGGAGAGATATAACTAGCAAAAGCCACAATGCCATCTGATTCATAAGTCTCCGGTGGTTATTGGTCACCCAGCTGTCCTTCTCATGGCCTGTGTCCTCTGCTCTCCTCTGTGCTGGCCACAGCCTAAAGCCTGGTTCTTGTGTCATGTGGAAACGAACAAGAGTGCACACGGTCAAAAAGGATGTAACTACAGTCAGAACAACTGGGCACGTTGGTCGCATTTGAAAGTTGCATATAACCTGAACATAAACCGCTGGCCGGTGGGAGTTTTTTTTTATCTTGTTGTGGGAATTTTCCTACGGCACCTCCAAAATACTGGAGTTTTCAGGTGCGCGGTGGTCATGAAAGCGTGATAAGCATGAATGCCAAGCTACACAGATGGCATGTCTGCATTCATAGCCAGGCATATGAAAGCAAGCCACCAAACAGCACTGTTAGCAACCAGCACTGCCAGCAATATATAAGTCTCCTAGCATTCAGTTAGCGTCGCAGCTTTGCTACCTGTGTCCTAGAGCGAGCTGCGGTGGCTGTGATGGAGAGCAGAGCGACAGGCCCTCAGATACCCCACTGATCTGAGCTCCAGCTAGAGAAGGATACCAAGAGGTGACAGCCGCAGCCGGAGGAGAGACAAGTTAACATCAAACTAAGCGACTGTCTGCGGCTGCTGGCTGTATGGCTGGCTGTGACTCACGGCCTCAGAGATGCAGTGGATCACATTCCTCCTGGCTTCACCCTTTCATCCACCTCTCCTCATGCTATTCAATTCAATTCCATTCAATTCAATTAAGTCTTTGTCACAGCAAGCTACCTCCAGTCATAGCGCAAAAAATGCTGGGACATGTGGAGGGCAGCCAGCAAAGCACGAGGATACACACTATTCTGCTCTGAGGTGTTCTATTCTATTATATACTCCACTGGGATGTACAGAATTTAATTCTACTGATGTCTTTAGCTATTTTAATAAATTATACTCCTGCTTGTGTGTGTATGTGTGTGGGTGAGACTCCACAACTTCCTGTCTCCCACAGTGTGTGTATCAGTTTACATCTTGTTGTCAGGCAGCCTTCTCTGCATGGGTTAAAACAGCACAGTGTGTATCTGTGTGTGTGTGTGTGTGTGTGTGTGTGTGTGTGTGTGTGTGTGTGTGTGTGTGTGTGTGTGTGTGTGTGTGTGTGTGTGTGTGTGTGTGTGTGTGTGTGCGCGCGTGTGTGTGAGCGATACTGGTATAGGATTGTATCCACAGAGCAGTCCCTACATAAACCAGTAGGAAACAAGCTACAGTTGAATACTACATGGCTTTGCACAGCGACAAAAAAAAAAAAAAAACAGACAAACAAAGTATTTTTTCCCCCAAATGACTTCCAAAAGGCTAATCAACGCTTCAGGCTGAATATTCAACCTTATTTTAACAGGGACGTAATACGACTTTTTGATAAATCTGCTCTTTGATGAACTTACATTTGTGTGATGAGAACACTAGCAGTTACACACTTGTGTGTCAAGTATTTATTTTGATTTCTACGATGCACGTTAACAGTTAAGCACACTGTGTATGTTTAGTGAACAGTTAAGCATCATCTCAAAAGCACCACAGTGCACTAAATATTGACACAGAATAGGGTTGTCACAATATCAATATTTTACCCTGCGATACTATACCAGCCAAAGTATCACGATACCGGGTAGTATCGCGATACCGAAAATCTATTTTTTGTACAATCACAGGTATTAGGGACTTAGTGGGAGCTTACAGGAGCTTATCCTTTTACTTTGTTATTGTCATCTATAGTGGTTATTTGCATAAAAACACACATTTCAAATGATTAGGAAATAAATGATTGTATTTTTATTTAAATATTTGCTTTGATTAAAAAAAAATCTTGGCATTAGTAGTTCTAATTATGTATTATAAGCTGTTTAGAACTAGTGTTAGGAAGTTAAACAGGTCATAATTCCCTCTCTAATATCGATTATTTTATATTGCTGTGAAAACATCAACAAATTTCTCCTTCAAGCAACTGTATTTATTAAAGTTTCTCGCCAAAAACTAAATTTTACAAGATTACATTTGAACACATCATGATAACATTATAATTTACCTTCGCCCAATACTCATTTTTACTGAATAGAGCTTGAACACATCATAATGTAACTCGATGCAACCTAACGACAACGAGGAGCCGACAGCACCTCAGTGAGGGTCAGCGACTAACGTTACGGTAACCCGACATACAACATTAACGCTAGCAAGCATTTCCTTATAGCTGATGACAGGCACTCCGTTAGCTTGCTAACGTTAGCTAGCAACAGCACACGCTGTAAGAAGTTTATTCATTCATTTTTAATGGCAAGAAAACTGCTAGCTAACCTCATTAGCTCTTTGCAATGCCCTCATTAGCTCTTTGCAATCACCCAGACCTTGCATCCAGTGCAAGGTCTGGGTGAAGACATAGGAGATGCTTCAGCAGATGTGTTGCCTCCTTTTGCCTGTATGCGATTATTGCAACGCGGTACACCGTTGGTACCGGTATAGCGTGCAACCCTAACACAGAAGTGAAACTGCTACCGATCTTCGTTACATAACGGTCACTTAGGCCTAATCAGAGACAAAAATCTAAGATACATTTGATGATGCCCTAGCATCATGGGGAACAGCCCCTTTATTATGGGGCATAATCGCTTTTAAAATTAAAGGTAACCCTGAGTTAATGTTAGGGGAAACATCACCTCAACATTACAGAGAAGATAACATTTTTCCTTGAGCTCAGTGTGAAGCAAATGCCTTGTTTAGTGTGTTTTCTTAAAGTGGTGAAACATTGTGCCTCATTTCTAACACTAAAGAAACATTTAGCCTTGGGTTACCAGTGAAAATCTTGTTTGGCCTTGTATAGCCTTAAGTTAAGAGACATCCCTCCTCCTCCTTACTGTGAAGAAATGCAATTGTTCTTGGCAAGTTTAGAAGGAATGTAGCTCTATCTTGTTTTAAAACTATTTTTTGCGGAATTTCTGCTTCATTGCGAAGTATACGGTGCAGAGTAAAAGTTTAATTCAAACCCACGGTGTTTAAAATACATGTTATAGGCCTTAGCTAGCTGTTCCCCCCCGAATGCCCCACACAGCTCTATCTTACAACATCCCTCTTCTCGCTTCTGTTCTGTTCTACTCAGCTCTGATATAGTGCCGTGGTAGAAGAGGTATTTTGCCTTGGCTTAGCAGTGGAAAAAAAAATGTCCTTTTTTAAATTCCTCTTGACTGACTTTGGTTTAAAAATCTTACAGCATTCCTCTCTTCTCTTCTGCACAATTCTGATAAAGAAATTCTCACTGGTTTTAGCTGCTAACATACTAAAGAAAACAGCAGTATGTGTGTGTGTGTGTGTGTGTGTTCTGTTGAAAAGGGGGTCTGCAGAAACTAAATATGTGTGAAACTGTCTGCCCACACACACAAACACAGACACACAGACACATACACACAAACCTCTCGCTAGCTCGCCCACGTTCTCAGTTAACACTTCTCCCTTTACTCAATGTACTGCCAACTTAACCAACACACACACACGCACACACACACACACACACACACATCTGACAGTCAATGCTTGTTGCCAATAATGAGAAGAGCAGACCTTGAACTATTATTTTACCTCTGCTGGAACAAACTCAAAATGACTCAGTGACAAGCCATATACTGCCTGACTGTTGAGATATGGATTTAATAGTGTAACTAACAACAACTTAACTATAACGATATGTGTCTATCTATCTATCTGTCTATCCGTTAATAGGTTAGATATAAGACGTCTTTATTTTTATGATTGCTTTACTTATCAGTTAGCCCAAATAAACAACTGAATTTCAGCTGAAATTCATTCAGACCCTTCCCAAACCTGTTAGATACAGTTGTGTTAAGTTGGATTCAAACATAACAACATGTGTGTGTGTGTGTGTGTGTATGTGTTTCTGTCTGCCTGTCTGTGCTGTCTATGTTATATGGTATAACAAATCCCTGTAACAGTTTTCTAAGTGTGTGTATGCATGTGTGTGTGTGTCCAGATGGGTCATTAATGCCCCCCTCCTCGCTATTCACAAGGACACAGAGAGAGAAAGAGAGAGCCCGACTGCATGCTAATCACTCCCTAATCAGCCTCTGTGATTGGCTGCCTCACTAATGAAATAATGGTGGCTCATTTGCATAATAAAATAATTAGAAGGACTTGATAAAGGCTCAAGGGCAGAGAGAGGAACGACACACACACGCACACACACACACACTGAACAGCGACAGAGGACAGCCTCTTTTCTAAAAGATTGTGGAATGGCATCAGACACAGCATCTGCCACTGTCACTCAAAATCATTCTGTGGTGATTTGCATTGACCTCCACCTTCAGGAGGTGAGCCGACCAAAACTGCGATTCAAAAAATGGAATCAGCTTTACAGTCTGACTTGATGTCGTGCGATCAATTAAGACACACAGGTGTTCATTATCCCAGCTGTTTCAACAGGCTCTATAGACAAAAGCACTGTTCAGACATGATGCGTCATTCTCACAGTGAATCTTGGGGCTTCCCATTTGTTCTTGCCAAGTCACGATCCAATCCATCAGTAAACTTTTCTTTTCTTTCAAAAACATACTTTGGCTGTTACATATTATATGTGCCATGGAGGACATTGAATGCACAGGAATGCAGGTTGAGAAAGACCATATCAGTATTACCACCTACTGCAGTATACTTAGGTGGATCTAGGTCCATTTTGGTTTGCACTTGTTTGTAAACCACATGACCATCTGAATACAGTGCATGCTACTGGCAGTGGTTTACTCTGAGGAGCTAGTTGGAGTGTAGAGGCAGTGAATACTCTGACTGGACTTGCCAATTTGTGGGCTGCATGCCCTCAGCCTGTGTTTACATGTACCGACGTGAGTAAACCAACACTCTCTGCTACTGTGATTGGTCAGGAATGATCTAAGTTGAGGACTGAAATACCATTGATTCATGAGAGGATGAATTCAGGAAAGCGGCTAAAAGAGACAGCCGTGACAGTCCCATGAATAGTGAAATTCAAAATGGTAACGTGGATTGACAGCGAATACGAGCGTAAATGAAAATAAGCGGTTGATGGGGCTGGATCTAGGCCAGTGTTAGACAAAAAGAGTCACTGTGATACAAGAAGAGCTAGTAGCCATGTACATTCATGTATTACAAATTATACACAAGTATAGTATTTGCAAACAGGCAAAACACTGTATGATACTCAAATATCAAAACAAGCTGTAGGCTAGATAGCACTATATTCAGCTCATAACATAGACACACAGACAGAGAAACATACACCATTGTAATATCATTGTACTCCAGTTCTAGGTGAGCCTTACACACACAGTCATCCATACTCACAAACCCTTTAATATCACTGTAGTAATCCAGTTATCTGCTAGTTAGACACACACATAATAGCGAGATGCATGCACTCTATCTCTCACACACACTATCACACTCTCCCCCACACACACACACTCTTTCTCTAACATGCATATTCTTGCTCTCTCTCTCTCTCTCTCTTTCGCACTGCCGTGTCTGTCTAGTACTTATCAGCAGAGCTCTGTTTCACTTAGTCCGCTGGCAGAGATATTAATTATCACCAGAGAGCAGATCAGAGAGGAACAGAGAAAGAGAGGGAAACAGAAGGAAGAGGTAGAAAGAAACAGAAAGGGAGAAAGAGGAAGAAGAAAAAAAGAAGAGAGAGAGAGAAAAAGGAATGGGGAAATTAATTTTTAGGAGATCACACTAAGCCTGGAGATTAACTATATGATACTGTACACACGCACACACACCAATCCTTTGAAACACAGGACATTTTTTCTGTCTCAGTTGCTGTCTTTTTTTTCTATGCTTCTATGCCTCTCTCTCTCTTCCTGCATTAATAATCCATTTAATGAGGATCAATACCTATTTAGTCTGGTGGCATCACAACCTCAAAGAAGAGAAGAGAAGAGAAGAGAAGAGAAGAGAAGAGAAGAGAAGAGAAGAGAAGAGAAGAGAAGAGAAGAGAAGAGAAGAGAAGAGAAGTTGAGATCAGGTGCACAGTGAGAGATTTTGCTCCAATTTAAAGAAAATCATTTTCAAGGACAATGATTACATTTACTTCATTAAAATCCAATTCCAACAGCTCATAATCACTTTTCCCTCCAAATCATTGCAATTTGGGCCAAGTCCAGTTACTCATTGTGTTAGCTGACCCGGATTTATAATCATATGTGGCTTTGTGGGACATTTCGTAGGAGTCAATCACTACGCCGTTCTTAGTTTTTGGTTCAAGTGCATGAAAAAGGCTGAAAATCCGAGAGGAGAGGAGAGGAGAGGAGACTATTATAATAGTGTATTATAATATTATAATAGAGTACAGTACTATTATTTTATAATGCTCATTTGCATTTCTTATTCTATTCCCAGCTATCTACTGTACTGCGCGACACTCTGTACTCCTGGTTGTTGTGTTTGCTGTTCTTGATGTGTGTGTTGTGTGCATCATTGAATAGCTCTGATGTTGACCACCTCAAGGACACTAATAAAGTTGTAGCTTATCATTTACTTTCTCTATGCCGCCTCTACTTTTTTGTTCTCTCTGTCTCTTGTTCCCTCTCTCCCTGAGAATAGGTGAAATTAGCCTGAAATGATACAAGGTGACATCAGAGAGGCTGCCACACACACACACACACTCTCTCTCTCGTCACGCTTCAGTGGCCCTTGCAGCGCAGCGCGACGCCATCAAAGCCAAGACCCATATACACACACCTCGCCTGTTAAACATACACACACACACACACACAAAACTCACATTGCCACACACACACACATACATACACACACAGACACATGCGCACACTGTCACATACAAACTGACACACATACACACACACACACACACACACAGAGCGGCAGTTTAATTGGAAGTGCTGAAGGCTGAAGAATTTCTCCTTCATCTCACAATGCTGTAATTGAATCTGAGACGTGTGTGTACGTGTGTGTCGTGTGTGTATGTGTGTGTGTGTGTGTGTGTGTTCAGCTGATTCAGGAGTTTCCATTGACAGTAACAGTAAAACAGAAATGTGTGTTTTCTCTCTGTGAGGAGCCTTTCTGTCCTTCCATCCCTGACTATCTTCTCCCCTCTCCCCTCTCGGGGTTAATGCGGCTTTTCAATTCAAATTCAAACTCAAGCACTTTCCAAGCACTACATTATTTTCCCAAACTGATGATTTGGTCTTCCAGGCTCAGCTAAAGGCCCCCCATCACCGCTGGACTGATTTGATGTCATCAGTATCTTGGCATTTCATTGACCAATGTGTCCGGATGGAACAAATTTGTGTTTATAATAAAATTTTACTTAACCAATAGACCACATTAGACCTGGGTCGTGATTTGTTTAAATGTCACTATTATTTTGAGTGCTGATTGTTTGTAAATGTTATTTTCCATTCTATATAAATGTGACTGTCATTTTGAGCAGAGATTTATTGTAAATGTTATTCTTTATAAATGTTACTGACATTACAATAGAGATTCCCTGTTAAATGAGGCTGACATTGCTAGGTTGTAATGGAGAGAACGTTGCGTTTAGTAGCCGAAAACAAGTCTCTGCTTGGACAACCGCAAACAAAAAGCACCATCGGGGGACAATGAGGCGTGAACGACTTACTAATGCCCTGTCATCACAGTATCACACTCACACATTACAATGGGATGAAGCACTGAGCAGCTAGGTACCTGTTTTGGTGCTATAGAGGGGCTTTTTCAAGAAACTTTGAGAGATTTGTGGCTCTATATGGAAATCAGTTCAATCCGATGCTGAAAATACAGATTCTTCCTCACTCTTTCCAACGACATTATACCATTCTATACTGTCGGGAAAAGGTTGCATTATAGCCTGTAGTGAAGCTGCTGCATTCCTCATATTGACAGAAAGACGTTAACGTTTACTCCAATCTCAAACTGGAGTCTGTGTATGTGTGTGTGGCTAAATTCCTCATGGTAGACACAGACAACCTAACCTAACCTACTGATAGTCAACATGACCCCTAAACCCTAACTACATCACACCTCTATGGGAACATCTCATCTCTCTCCCTCTTTCTTTCTTTTTCTCTTTTCCTCACCATTATGATCCTCTGTATAGTGTGTGTGCGTGTGTGTTTGTGTCTGTGTGTATCCACACAGCTGTTAGCAGGGGTCAAAACGTTCCATAGACACTATCTTTATAGCATTCACCTCTCCCCCCCACTCTCTCTCTCCCTCTTATGGTCTCTCTCTATCTCTCCATCGTTAATCTCTATTACTATTCAAATGCTGACATTTAAAGCGACTTCACACACTGACTGACTGGCTGGCAGATAAGGCAGGAGAAGAGAGGAGAGGAGGTGGAGGTGGAGATGGAGAGAGGGAGGGAGGGAGGGAGGGAGGAGAAGGAGAGGAGGGCTAGTCCTTCGTTGAAAATTGGGAAGTCCTCTTCACCTCTCTCTTAGGTCCCTCCCTCCTCCATGTCTCTGTCTGTGAATGAGTTCACTCTAAACCCCAGAGGGAGTCGGGTTTCACTCGTTCTCAGGAAAGCTGAACCATCCCCTCCTTTTTTTGCCTTTGTTCACCCAGTTACCTCTCCCCCCACCCACTTCTCTGTTTACTGTCTCCCTAATCCACCCCCTTTCTCTCTGTCAGTATAATATACAGTAAGGTTTGACACCATAGGTGCCTATTTTACTATTCTCTATTAAATACAGCGGTTTCTGAACGCTATTGTACCGGCTTCTTGCGCAACATGACAGGACAACTTTTCTACTTCCCTTGTATTAGAAATTGTGAAGAAATTGGCAAAGTGTATAATAGAATTAAATGGCCAACAATAAGTTGTACTGTAGTCAATGCAACTGTTGAGATGACTCTTCGGACAAGGGTGCCCTACAATGGACAATGGTGCCAAACAACAAAACTAGAAATCATTCACACAGATCCCATGTCAGTGTGTCATTATGAATGAGTCAAGGGGGAGTAATTATTAAGCCCCTAGACGGCACTCAGCTCAACTCAGAAACGAGAGCACAGCTGGTATTTTCTTTTATGTAAAGTCCCAAAACAACAAGCCTCAACTGGCTGCTCCTCTCCACCCTTCACCACACACTTGACCTCAAAAACGCTGACTGGCTGACTCACCAGAGCCACTCAACCTGAATAAACTTTAACCATATCATGACTCAAAGTGGAAAAAAATCAAGGAAGCAATTAATAGTTCATCACAGATCTCTCAGCCACGCTATTTAACATTATGTAAGTGAACTGGTGGCTCAGCAGGTAGAGCAAGGCAGCAACACTACCGGGTTGAGCTGCCATTTGCAGCTCAATGGCACTTCTCCAGACAAACACAATGCGCATAAGGCTAGATAGAGAAGCCCCATTGAGTTATACAAGGAGAGCCTGGACTGTTAAGGGATCAATATTGGATAGAATGGGGTCAGAATGATTGCTAGTGATTGGTGGGCTGCATTTGGGCGGGGCATCTAGCCAGGCACCTAGATGTACTCACACCTAGCCAGCTAGCTAACCAACGTCTATCTGACTTCTTTACACTGTAACACTACACCATTCATAATGTCCTCTGATAGCTAACTGATAAATTACCAGGAGACTACAATCAAATTTATCCGTTTTATCCATTGTAGAAGATTTGAATGGGCCAATCAGAGAGCAGACAGAAGGCTGTTTGTTTCTGAGCCAATCGGGGCACAGCTGAGGTTTTGGACTGAAAAGCAGGTCTGGTGTGGACGAGATAAGAGCAGAACAAACACACACATTAAACACCAACCCCCACACACATGCACACACACGCACACGCACACATGCACGCACACACACACACACAGACACACAAGGTAAGTAAGGCCAGATGGAGGAGAGAGAAGAAGAGATTTCAGGAAAAACAAAACGAGAGGGAAGAGAGGAAAAGGAGGGAGAAGGACCGAAAAAGGAGGGGAGGAAAGAGAAAAGGAGGAAAGGAGGAGAATTGAATGTGAGTTCAGCAGAAAAATCCCATCTGAGAGCCATAAGCAGGTTAAATCTGTAGCAGCTAGCTTAGCAAGTCAGCACAGAGGCTGGTGACACACTGAACTGCCTGGCTGACTTCTCCAATTGTCCAGCAAGCTGGTTTACAGGCTGGCTGACTGATTTACTGACTGACCGCTGGCGGGTTGGATTTAGTCTATCTATCCTGTGTTTGTGCAGCAGTAGCACTTCTGTTGTTCAGTCTGACGGACAAAAAGCAGCTCTCCACTCCGACACACAAAGAACAACCTGAAACAGCACTAATACTGGAGAGACAGACAGAGACAGGCGGAGAAAAAGAGGCAACGAGAGACAAACAAATAAACACACAAAAAATTTCTACAAAAACATAAAACATCTTCTAACTTTACTTCAAAGAAGAAAAACAAACATCTAAAAATAACGGATGGAAAATGTTCCTTGGACTTCTGAAAACCAATCAAAATCAAATAATATGAAAAAATATCTCAAATAGAAAAAATAATGTGTCAAAGAAGTTCTTTTATCTGTGGTTGTGACACAGTTCTGTCGAACAACAAAAGATACCTAACGCTAGCATTTATTGTCCTAGAGGAAATGCAGTTTTCACTGCCAACACAGAAAACACAGTGCATAATACACAGTAGTGGAAACCATAGAGACTAACATGCAAGTGGGAATAACATGCTAGGATGCAGGCCAGACAACTACCAAATCAGCTAGTTTTGAGATTGTTTGTGGATCTAAACATTATTATACATTTTAGTTAGCAGTGTTGATGGTAATAAGTGATACATTGTTAAGAATTGGTACATTTGCAATGCTAACAGGCATAATATGATGATATTAAAGCATAAAGCGAGAGACACAAACTGCAGAAATGTGAACACACTTCTACTTTATCCTTTCTCTCTCTCTCTCTGTCTGTCTGTCTCTCTCCCTCCCTCCCTCCCTCCCTCCCTCACAAACACACACACACACACACAGACACACTAGCCTGGAGATTGGCGAGAACACATACTGCAGAGCGTGTGCGTGTAGGAGTGTGTGTGTTGTCACCTTCAGCTGTAAAATGTGGTCAAATGTTACTTACGGGCAGAAAAAAGGAGAGATCAGAAAGAGAGAGACAGAGAGAGAGAGAGAGAGCGAGAGAGAGAGAGAGAGAGCGAGAGAGAGAGAATGAGAGGGCAAAATAAGTGCAACAGAGACCTCCACTCCTCCCCCCCTCCAGGTTCATGGTGTGTGTGTGTGTGTGTGTGTGTGTCCATGTGTGTGTGTGTGTGTGTGTGTGTGTGTGTGTGTCCGTGCGTGTGGCAAATGAGTTTTGGGAGTTGTCGTCTCTTTACGATAGCTGTAACTGGCCCGAGGACAGCTGTTATTACACTTTACAACAGGGGAAATACGGTGTGTGAGTGAGTGTGTGTGTGACTGTGTGTGTGAGAGTGTGTGTATAGTTGACAGAGAGAGAGAGACAGAGAAAGAGTGTGCTCATCTACTTGGTTATTGTACTTGTATCCTTATATGGAAGATATTGTTGAAGATATTTTGGATGGTTCTCATGATCAATGAGCCGTTTTAGCAAATTAAATGAATTTACGTTGATTCAATTGTTGTCACCAGTGTAGTAATACGAACTCTGGCAAATGTGTGAGTGAGTGTGTGTGCGTCTTTGAGCTAAGGAGTGGCTCAGGGGAGGGAGAGGCCATTTACCTGCAGGGGAGTGGTCTTTTAATAGGTGTGTGTGTGTGTGTGTGTGTGTGTGTGTGTGTGAGTGTGTCCATTGTTAAATGACAAACCTCAGGAAATGAGTGGAACCGGTTTCTGACTCACATTCAGGTTACAGAATACTGCCTCAGGCTTTTACACACACACACACACACGCACACACACACACACGCTCACACACACACACACACACACACACACACACACACACACACACACACACACACACACACACACACACACACACACACACACACACACACACACACACACACACAATTTGACACCAGACAGCGTCGTTAGATGTGGCCCTCCCCTTTGTTACTCTCTCACTCTCTTTTGGAGCTTATTGAGGTCAAAAGACAAATATGGGCGGGTTTGTAGCTTAATGTGATGTCTTTGAAAAAATGACTGGAGTGTTGCTGGTTTGAATCCCAGTGTACACACACATACAGACACACACCACCAGACAATTTAGCTGCAGTCCCTCCTTCCCAGAATGCTCGGTACTCGGTAGTCTATTGAAGTCAATGGTACTGAACCCTTGGTCAATAAAGCCTGTCAACCTTCCTTTAAGAAAAACTTGGATTTCAGAAGTTTGTCTTTGTGATGAGAAACATTCAAACAAGCATAGCTGCCAAAATATTTTTTTATGTGCAATCCACTATTTTCAAGCTCTGAATCAGAAGTAAAGTGAACATAATCGTAATCATCATCAACAACAACAATAAGAAGTCGTAATGAAAAAACAATAAAATATCCATAAGAAATGAATGGGAGTTGTGTGTCCAAGCTGCGTTAAATGGAACATTTTGGAGCTAAAAGAGTCTGCTGACCATACAGCAGCAATGGATGTTGCTCAATGAAATAGTTGGCCACTGAAAAGTTCAGATGACTGGAACCAGGGTGCCATTTTGTGACATTTCCATGACTTTCC
>NW_027278969.1:205000-212500 GCF_046629955.1 Centroberyx affinis | reverse complement strand
GAGAGGAGAAGAGGGAGGGAAGAGAAGAGCAAGGGAGAGAAAGGGAGAGAAAAAGGAGAGAGGAGAGAAAAGTAGAAGAGAAGAGAAGGGAATAGAAGAGAAGAGAAAAAAGGAGCAGAGGAGAACGAGGGGAAAAGAGGAGAACAGAGAAAAGAAGTGCTGTGTTAAAAAGCTGAGTCCAGCAGAGCAGTCACAACAAATTCATCTCTCTCTCTCTCCATTCTCTCTTTCCCTCTCTCGCTCTCCCTCTGATAGGGCACGAGCCGGCCTCAGTAATACAATAAAGAACTTGGCTCAGCTCTAGTGTGTCTCTGCATGCGTCTGTGTGTGTGTGTGCATGCGCGCCTGTGTGTGTGTGTGTGTGTGTCTAAGGTAGACGACACCTCTTACTCCCTACTCTCTGTCTCATCATTGCAGCTGCTCCACAGAGGTGTGTTTCAATATATCACCCTGTCACACACACACACGCACACACACACAAACACACAGTCCCTGCTTAATAAGCGGTATTCAGAGCTCCTGGCTTTATAGAAGCTGAAACTGCACTCCTGCACAAAACTCAAGTGTTTCTTTCTTTTTTCTTTCTTTCTTTCTTCCCTTCTTCCTTAACTTTCTTTCTTTTCCTTCCTTTCTTCTTCCCTTCATCTCTACCTCGTTCACTCCTTCCTTCCTTCATGCATTCTTCCTTCCTTCATTAATCTCCCACTTTTTCCATCCTTCCTTCCTATACTTCCTTTATTAATTTCTTTTCTCCATGCTTCCACCCCTCCTTTCTTCCTTCATTCCTCCCTCTTTTTCCACCCTTCCTAGACACGCACATACATACAGTTTATACCAATCTAGCAGGAAACTACTTGTGGTAAGTTATAAATGACTTTAGACTATCGGCTAGCTCATTCAATGGCCCTCAATACAGCTAAATTTATGACAGACAATGAGAAGAGAAGATAAGGACAGAACAGAAGCTGAACATAAAAGAGTAAGACAGTGCTGAAACCAGGTATGTGCAGGTTTCTGAAAGCCAAATTTAAGACTTTTTAAGACCTTTTGTAATGCTACCTGGAATAAAATGTAAGAACAATTTAAAAACCAAAATAAAGAAACAAAAATCTGTCAAAAGCAGCCAACTTCTGATACTGAAACTATTAGCATTTTAAGAAAAAAGGATCCTAGGAAATTCATTATTTAGGGACATGATGTTAAATAATATTTATTAAAGCAGATGCAATGACAACATGTTTGGCATATTGTATTAACCCTGTCTTGTTTTAAACAGTCAACATGAATATGAATCAAATTTTCTTACCAATGGATAGTGCTAGTAATGTAATACAACATAGTCCCATTCAAACCATTCACATTTTTGGTGAAACTACACAATTCATAGCATTTGTCTTATTTCATTTGCTTTACTTTCCAAATCTGTTTTGATAGCACAATGAATGTGAAGGGTAATGACTGACTTAATGTTTTTTAAGGCCTTAAATTAAGATACGAACACAGATACCCTGGAAAGAAAGAGGAAAGAGGGAAAAGAGAGAAAAAAGAGGAAACTGGACACCTGGATGAGTCCTGAGGCTTTGGGGGAGGAGGGGAGAGATCAAGGAGGGGGGAGGATGGGTAGGAGGGGGGGCATTTTCTGTCAGCTGTTCCCTCATATGGGACTGTGTGCGTGTGTGTTGGTACGTGTGTGCGTGTGCGTGTGTCTCCTGGTAAGTGTGTGTGTGTAGTCCATATGTGCATTAGTGCTGGAGGAGTTGAACAGGGGGTCATACCAGATGGACACACGCACATACACAGACATACACATGCACAAGCACGCATACACACACACACACAAACCATAGATCCCACTAGCATCATGTAGCCCCAATTCAGCAGTTCTACTGCATGCAAACCTTGCTGCATGCAGTATCCTCACATATGTAGTAGAACCACCTGAGCAGAAGACACTAAACTGAATTGAGTTGGTTTCTGATTTAGCAGAACCTTTAAGTTGTTCCATAGAAAACAACCAGGTCTGTCCAGTTTTGTTAAACTCAACAAAATGACCACAAAATCTTCAAATTAAATCAGGTTAATGAGACAAAAGAAAAGGTTCTCTTAGTATCCTACAACAAATCTGAAACATTTAATCCATTCTCCAAGGGTTCTTTCACACACCATGACAGTGTTATGCCAAAGTTATATGAAAACCTTCTAAAAGGGATCTTTATAGCACCATCAATGGTTCTGCTATTGGTTGAGCCAAAACAACCCCTCTCTGGCTCTACATAGAACCATTTTTGTTAAGAGTGGATCCTGCAAAGCTCTCAGAGACAAATTGTGTCTATTGACCCCTATCAACCTCTCACTCTTCGCACACACACACACACGCACACAGACATGCAGGCACAGACACTCTCTCTCTATCACACACACACACACACACACACACACACACACACACACACACACACACACACACAAACACACTCTCCACTTAATATCCTCAACACTCCACTCGCCACTACATTCCTCATCCAGTAAACTAGCACTCTGTGTGTGCGTGTTTCTGTGTCCATGTGTGTGTATGTGTATGTGTTGAGGTGAAAGGTTAAATGATGGGCAATTAAGATTCATCTCTTGAGTTCTCTACTGGCAAACCACACACACACACACACACGCACACACACACACACACACACACACACACAGTGTCAGAGAGGAGCAATCGTCTCTCCTCTTCTGTTTTTCTCTCGCTTGTCATTTAGGGCAATTCAAATCACTGAATGCATAATGAATGCAGTAATTCTATTTGCTTTGGCAGTACTAAAATATCTGAAAAAGGGGGATTACAACAAGCTACTTATTTTGTCCGATCTTCTTCTTTTTAGCTTTAAATTCCAGTTTTATCAAGTGATATTCACAAGGGCCAGCGCGACATTTCATAATTCCTAGTTAAATCACCACCATGAATTAGTTTTATCACCACTGACCATCTCTCTGTGGATTTGCTGTTGTGACATGCAGTCTGCACCTTTCACAGTACTCTCTTTCTCTTTCTCTCTATCTCTCCGTCACTCTCTCTCTCTGCCCTCCTGCTGCCCCTCAGGAGAAGATGGACGGAGAAAGGATGGAGAGGGTTAGAGATAGAGCAGAGAAAGAGAGGAAGAATAAAGTGATGATTGAAGTCATTCCATCTTCACACCTACAGATTGGAAATCACCAGGCAATTTCCTAGTTTCACTGTTTATCACAAGGAAAGTGTTTGTGTATGTGTTTGTGTGTGTGTGTGTGTGTCTTGTCTCAGTCAGTCCCTTCCTAACTGACTGACTAATTGACTGACTGACTAATAAGCAAGTAACTGATTGACTGACAAACTATTTCATTTTCTTCAATCTGAACTTTTAGACACACACACACACACACACGCACACAGCATGATGACTGAATGGACCCTGCGTCTGGCCCAGCATGCTTCTCTGCTCCGAGGCGGGAGATTCTGTCATCACCACGGTTACTGTCAGGACGCATCACTGGTAGCCGTGGCAACTAATTAAGAACTGGCCGTCAGCCCCATGGTCAGTGCGCACGTACACACACACACACACACACACACACACACACACACACACATACACACACACACACACACACACACAGACAAACACATTCATATAATTAACTACCTGTCACACACAGACACACAGCCCCTCCCACTTTATCTGTGACACACACACAACTATGTGTCTGCCAGTATGCATCAGCGTACACAGTGTTAGTCACCACGACTCACCAGCCTTAAGTTGCACACACACACACTTTACTTCAAACTTAAATCATTGTGAAGACGTATTCATAAACAGATCCATTGCTTTCCTTTTCTTTTTCTTTTCACTTCTCTTCAGCCATTTTTATGCTAAGTTTCTGACAGTTGTACAAAATGAGATTTTCATACGCATGATGGTTCATCGGAATGGTTGGCAGGGTGGACATTTTGTTTCATATGGTTGATTCATGTTTATAAGATTGCTTTTATAGATGGCTCACTACTCTCTGTCTGTCGCTATCTCTCTCTCATCACAGCAAAAAATGAAGCACCACTCATATAGAGGCCAGTTAGCTGAACATTAAAATCATGTTTCAGCCAAGGTCTCTCACTCTCTCTCTCTCGCTCTCTCTCACACACACACACACACACACACACACACACACACACACAACAGACTAGTGAGCCTTCATATCCGTCCACACCACATTAAGCAGTGATGTTGGTTCACTGACTGAACTGTGTGCGCGTACGTGTGTGTGTGTGTGGTCAGTAATGAGGTGTCACTAGTGTGTGTCAGTGAAAGTTGAGTGATCGGTGTAATGAGTGACAGAAGATAGAGAGAAATAGAGAAGGAAGGATGAGAAGAAGGAGAGGAGACATACAGAAGGGGAGGAGGAGTGGGGGGATGTATTCATTTCTCTGCTTCTTTTTCACAACAACGAATCACACATCTAATGGCAGTGTGTGTCTATGCGAGCTGTTTTTGATGCTGTTGGAAACCTAATACGACAGACTGGAGAATGTGTGTGTGGAAAAGTCATTAGCGTTTTTCTACTTGAGCAAAATTATACTGGTGTTGTCAGTCAAAAACGTGGTGCTTGAGAGGTCTGCTAAGTCTGTCTTTTTGTTTATTGCAGTCCATTTCTCTACAGGTATATCAGTTGATAACTTAGAATAATACAAAGTCAGTCAAACAGATTTCACCTACAGTGTTTCTATAATGAGAGTACTATGATTAGTTACCTTCAGTGATGTGTGGTGATAAATAAAAATGATAAATAAAGAAGCTATGACCTCCAGTCTGTGATCATGATAAGGCAACACAACTGCCAATATAAAAACATCAATTAGAAAAAAAACATTCATTGCTTTCCCCCCCCCTTAAAGTACCTATCTTTATTTGACTCACATCAGTTTGATACAACTTACTATGGTGAATAATATGGATTCATGTCGTAAAGATTTATGTTGGCCTAAAAAGGAGGATAAACTCAATTCCATAAACAAAAAGGTGGGTGATCTGAGGTAAAGTGGGTTTACCCTCCACTACATCCCTGGTTACATGTAATCAGCTCCTGCCAAAACCTGAAGAATGTAAAACAGAAACAGACCCAGAAAGACAAATAGACTGATTTCACAGGAGAAACCCACCAATCTCAGCAGAGAATTCCAGCCAGTTAGCAATGTAAACACACACACACACACACACACACACAGAACGCAAGAACCAGGAACAAAGTCCATCTCTGAAGTCTCCCTCTGTCTCTCTCTCTCCCTGTCTGGGTGAATGAGTGTTAACAGTTTATATTTGTCCTCTAGGCGCTGGTCAAAGTGTAACTAAACTACAGCCTAAAGCAGTGGGTGGAGCAGTGCATTCTGGTCTATTTTCCACCTGCAATGAGTGAGTACTTACTAGTATTAACCCCAAACAGGATGCAAACTCACAGCTCACAACTAAGGAGGGAAAACTTTTCTTCCAGAGTGAGTCAAGACAAAGAAAACCCAAGCCCTCATCAACTACGTATCAGCCAGCCTAAGTTTCTCTCCCTTCCTCTGCTGGTGTTATCAGTAGATATGAAGGAGGTAAGGAATGAAAGAGTGCAGCTGCAAATGTTTGTTGTGTCAGTCTGCTCTGTTCCTGCATAGCTCCTTATCACACTTCAAACAGCTAAATGCTCTCTCTCCCACACACACTTTCTATGCCCACTTCTATTCTGTGTCATTTATTCCCATTCGATTCTCCTCCATTTTGTAAAGGCTTATTGTCCGAGTCCGTCTTGCTCAGGTTAGGACCTACAACTAAATAACTTCTTATCTGATTCAAGAGCAAACTGCTCTCTCTCTCTTTCTATCTATGTCTGTTTTCTATTCACTTCTATTCTGCCCTCTTAACTTTTACTTACTGCTTTGCTGTATTCTGCTCAGTAGATACAAAGTTACAGAGCAAACTACTCTCTCCTGTCTTTCTATTCTACCATATTCTATTCTGTTCTGATAAACACAGAGGAGGGTCTAAGCAAAGAAAATCACTCCCAAGGGATACACAATGACCATAGCATTTATAAATCTCTGTGTAAACTACTTTTTTTAGATTCAATCTGAAAATCTATTTGTATGTCTGTTACGCTGTCATGATGTTAGCTATGCCATTTTTAAATATTTAGCATTTCACCTATCAACAGACTGTAAAATGGTAAAAAAAAGAAAAAAAAAAAGAAGTTGCAACTTTGTAATGCTAACAGGCATGAAGACAGAGTGGTAGAAACGCTAGCCTGGTAACTGTTAGTGGTCAGGTTCAGCAGAGACCACATCACTGGATTCAGTTTCCATTCACAGAGCTATGATTCCATTATAAAAATGACTAAATGCATCATGATTTTTAGCTGATCCAATTCAGTACATGGCAAATCATTTTTTCACCACTTGACATCTAAGAACTGAACTGCCACACTTCATGGTTAAATCTTGAAATAAATTCAATTTACTTCAGGCTACACTCCCTCATATTGTATAGGCCTAACTGGTTGAAAATAGAAAGCAACCCGTCTTAAAGCATGCACAAACATCCCAACATAAGTTCATAAAGTGAACAACAATTTGTGGCACCAGAGAAGCTATGTAAATGAGCTTAATAGGAAGAGCCAACAAAAGAAGGGAAAATGTGTGTTAGTTTGTTGTTAAGCCCTGATTCATTATGTTGTAATGCTTAAGCTGAAATGCTAATGCAGTGGCTAAGAAATGTGTGATTTGGAAAAAAAAACCCTAAAAGCAAACACATGGACGGATTGAGGCTATTTTATGTAACACAGGCAGACTCCGTAGGACAGAGTGTGCCTGTTATAACAGCTACGTAGTGAATAAGCATAAAGTCAGTTTACTGTGAAGCCCACCCCTTGGTCACAATGTTGTAAGGCTGCAAATCTATGGAGAGGAGTTTGCTAATCTCCTCTCACAAGTAGGTGGAAGTTTTGCACTGTGTTCTAGGGTGCGTTGGTTGCACACAACAGGAGGCTGCTGATTTTCCTCTAGTTCTAAGTGAAACCACGCAATATGATTAACATAACTCATGTTCTCAGTATTCCCAGAAGTACTTCAGTGTTGTGTGGCACACCCTACATGTTGTGTACCTCTTATCAAATTTGTTATTCCCAGAATCAAAATGAAGCCTAAATCAGCCCACACATTGGCTTTTAATGTAAGCAGCATCAGCCAAATCACACATTTCCTAACAATGCTATAGCAGTACAGCATAGCTGGCTTGGCTAGCAGCTATGCTGGCATGTAAACGCTGTCACATCTCTGATAACATTGCACCATCTAACTGTTGAAGGGTTTAAAAATCCAGAAAACTGTGTGTTTTTTTAATTTTGCATATGCAGAATCTAAAAAGATAAAATCACAATTCAAACATGAATCAATGTTTCCCACCACCCCTGGTAGCTGTGCCCTGCAAGTATCTGGATGAG